>NW_022196446.1:0-5026 GCF_008641045.1 Pistacia vera
AAAGTTTGTGAGAAATGGTTGTTGGTGTAGTATCTCTAAAAGTTACGGTGGATAAAGTCTTCCTAAAATCATTTGATTAACGTTTTATCTCAAGGGCAGTTACAGAAAGCCCAAGCCCAACGATAATAAGGTAAGCAATTCAATTTTGGTGGGAAATCCTAGTTCGCTGTTGCAATCATAATTGAGAAAAACTTTCTCTCACAACCCTGACATGACAGCTCGCAATTGATTAGTTCATAACGGGTTTCACGTGAGTCCCGTATGAGTCCCACCAATTAATTACAAGCTGACTAATTGCAAACTGCCACGTCAGAGTTGTGAGAGAAAATTTATGAGAAATGGTTGTTAATGTAATATTACTCTAAGGGGGCGTTTGGTTCAGGGAATGTTAGATTATTGGAAAGTTATATTACTTTGAAGATTATTGGGAATCTTTAGGAAAATGTGTTTGGTTAATTGGTAGGTATGTTATATGAATATGTTTGGTTGGGAGGAATAAATTGGTGGGTATGTTATTTAAATTACTGAATTGTCCTCTAATTAAATATTATTATTATATTATTTTTTAATATTGATTATTATTTGTCTTTATAACCCCCTTGCATTTAAAAACTTAGCAAAAACAACCCCATAATAAAAGTTTGGAAAATCAACGAAGCACCCCTACCAACCTAGCCACTACCAGCAGCCGGAAACCACCGTAGGCCGCTGGCAGCCGGCAACCTAATGGCACAGCAAAGGTAGGAAATGACCTCCATGCTTAGTATGGCCATTTCCGGCCAGAGATCTGGCCGGAAATGGCCAGACATGACAAATATGGCCGTTGACGGCCACATACGTGGCTGTTAACGGCCAGATCAACGGATCTGGTCTTTGACGGCCAAATCTGGCACGATTTTGCCATTTTCGGCCAGAGATATGGCCGAAAATGGCCAGGCAGGACAAATTTTGCCTTTGACGACCATATATTTGGTCGGAAATGGCCATATTGGCGCACGACGACCATTTTGGCCTTTCGTGCACCGTTCCGGTTGCGGCGACAGCTTATCACTGCGGTGATTGCAGGCGGCTACAGGTGGGTGGGGGTGGTGGCTTGGGTGGGCTGCAATTTGTTTTGAATTCAAGGGTAATTTTGTCCAAAAAGTTATTTAATTGGGGTGAAAAAGTAAAAGCCTTATTCATGTAAATAAATTTAAAAATAAGGGCATTATTGTTCTAAAATTTTATTCATAAGCGATAGAACTGTAACAAAAAAAGAAGGGTAATCTTAGAATACCTAAGAAAATGGAGGTAATCAGATTACTTCCAATATTACCAATAGTAACTACTATTGGTATTTGAAGATTACCAGAATCTTATATTACTTGACAACCAAATGTGGTAATAAATTAATATAAGATGATATAACCCCAATAATCTCATATAACCACCAACCAAACACCTCCTAAAAGTATCGGAGGATAAAGTCTTACTAAAATAATTTGATTAACGTTTTATCTCAAGGCCAGCTACAGAAAGCCCAAGCCCAACAATCATAAGGTAAGCAATTCAATTTTGGCGGGAAATCATAGTCTACTGTCGTAATCATAATTGGTAGTCATCAGTCATCACCACTCTCTAGCCGTCCGATTCACCGACAACATGACCACGTTACCAGAAATAGTTGATCTTTTCTCCAGACTCACTTCACATCTGCAAACCCTAAACCAAAATGAAGAAGAAGAAGAAGAAGAAGAATTATCTATTAATCTCTCAATTTCAAAGCTAAATAAATCCCTGAACATCAGCCAAAATTCTAGGGTTAGGGTTTTGGACGTGGCTCTCTCTCTCATGTGCTTCGGTGCACCCAAGGTCACTCCCTCTCAATGATTCTTCAATTAGGCTTTTCAAGAGTATGTTCTATTTTGTCTAATTGTGTGATTTCTTCATTGAATTCTTCTTAGGTTTTTGATTCGGTAATTGAGTTTTCAGTGAAGACGATTATCAGTGTTTTATCTTCTTCCATTACTTGTAAAGTGATTTCCTTTCGAAATGAAGAAATTTTGCAAATCGGTAGCTCGATTTCTCGCCACGATTGTGAGGAACTAATGGAAGCTTGTAATGACGTGCTTGAGAAACTGAAGGGGCGTGGTCTGTATTGCGTACTTTTTTTTTTTTTTTTTGGTAAATTTTATTGAATTATGTTTTTTTGGTATTTAGACCTTTCATATTTATATTCAAGGAACAAATTTTTTGCTATTAATTCTTTAAATAACGTTCTTTTTTTATATTATTACAAACATATTTGTCATTTTCAATGAGTATGTTAATATATTGCAGGGGTGCTTTCACATCTGCTTTTACGTGCTGTTGTAAGAGTAGCTGTTTCAGCATGTTTGTACTGGTTTTCGTTCCCTTTGATGGTTTTTCTTGATGTAAAATCTATTGATGGTAGAACCTCTGCTGTGTCAAAGTTGCTCTGTTATTTACCCAGAGAATTCTCCCTTGAAAACCATGAAATACCATTGAGGTCTGCTATGATTAAGTTTATTTTTACTAAAATATTGTTGTTTATGTTTGAATATAATTTTGGTTTTTAGAGTGCCCAACCTTGTTCTTAATGTTTCAATTCTATCACATGGTTGTTGAGTTCCTTTAAATTATCAAAATTTGTTTTCATTTCATGCAGGTTGCTCTTCTGGTATCTTGATCCACTCATGCTTAAGCATGATGTTTCAAAAATTTTACAAGATACAACTGAGAGGCCTTTCCTTTGTTTGAAGAAGGAGTTTCATGAGAGAGTGGATTGGCATGCTATAGTTATATGCTTGGCACTTTCTCCTGTTATATTTATCGAGACAAGAGCTCTGTTACATAACTGGTTTCTGCTAACGTGAGTTTCTGTTTCTGAATCTTGTGGATGCTCACCATGAGTCTTGTTAATTCTTTTTATATGTTCTTCTGTGCTGGAATTATTGAAGTTTGGGCTATACTTGAGTTTTGAGTACATGCCTAAAGTTTGTGCATGTTCATCTGCATAAAGCTCATAATAGTAGTTTCTTTAACTTTTTCTTTCCAAATTGGTTCTGTTGCTTATGATGCCTAATTCTAACAATCTGATGGACTTTCTAGCTTAATACCTTTAGGAGGAACTACATTTCATCTTGAAAAGTTTATCAGAGCACATACTGATAGCCTTCATTTGAATGTTAATCTTATAGCTTAGTATCTAACTCTACGACATGCCAATTACTTTTCCAAACTTATAACATTTCTTCCTGATTTTCTTTTAAATCGTTCTTGTAATTAATGAACTGAATTGGTTATGTATTTATTTTCTTTTTCTTCAAATGTTATCTACCTATGTGTTCTCTTTACCATTTCATTTGCCGTAAATAGTTTTGTGATAACTATATTGTCTTTGCATGTCCCTAACTTTAGCATTTATAATGGGTTTCCCCCCTCCCCACTTTTTTTCTTCTGTTTTGAATTCTTATTTGGATTTCATCCTTGTAATCGACAAGCATAACCCATAAATCATATTGATTTAGTTTTATAACAGGGGTCTATCTTCCATATTGGAGCTTCTTATTGGATTAACCTCTGTGATACTGGACATAATTTCCTGTCCATCATGGTGGGGCCTATCATTGGAATTTGGATCTAAGCTACCATTTTCTAGTGCGTATTTTCCTTACAAGAACCACTTACTGAGGACGTTGGCTGGGCCACTTACATCTGAAAGTTTTGTACGTCTAGTTCATGCTACGAGCAAACCAGTTCTTCATGTCACAAAAATTGATCCAACGATCAACCTATCTGCAACGAAGGTTGGGACTATAGATCATAAATCTATCTGGTAAATTCTTACTCTGAATTTTCATGCAAATAATTGAGGCTGCTGTTCTATTTTGATCCAATTAATCTAGAATTGTTTATAACTGTTGCACAGCAGGGCTCTGGCAATCAGCTTTCCTGATTGGTTCTATTTTGCTTCCATATTACTCTTCTCTGAGAGATTTCAAGGAAATTTTCATTTAAAAGGCTCATTGGGGAAACCTAAAATTGGACAAATGCAAGATGTGGAAGCAGTATCTGTTGCTGCTGCAAGGTACATTGCATGGATTCTGAACCCCATCGATAAATCTAAGCAGGAGTTGGTGGTTGAAATTTTGACTAAAATATCAGGGGCTTGGACCCTAAACCAATTTAGCTCAGGTGAAAATCACAAAGAAGAAGCTGGATACAGGAAGAAAATTAAGAAACCCAAACTCAATGACAGCAAGGAGGATTATACTGTTGAAAAAGAATATGATTGTCAAAGTATTGGACTCTGGCTCAAAGAATTCCAAAGCTTATATGTGCAATACAGTGTGGTGAGTGTCAACAATCCTTCCTCTCATGAAGTGAAAGGATCCAATGGTCTTAACCTGAAGCAAAATGTGCTGTTCAGGAGGATCCCCCTGGGGATCTTGGTTGGCTTCCCCAGTTGTATAAACGAAGATGGATGTGAGTTGCTGCTGCATTATGCTGCAACTGGTAGAATCATTCATTTAGGGGAAACAAGTGGTGTTGGACTGAAACATGGAAAAGGGAAAGCTCATGAGCTGGAAGACTCAGTTTTGTTTCCTGCCAAATTCAACAAAAGGGAGGCTATGGCAGGTGCCTGTCTTGTCTTCAGTTTAACTGATATCATTGAGAGTATGTCTACTTCATTATATGAGACTGACGAGAGAGGAGTAGATTTTATTTGCCAGGTGAAAATAAAGGCTGCCAAGTACTTGATCAATTGCATTAAAAGGCTAATCCAGCTCCATATTGATGAAGATGGGGTTCAGACGCTCATCGATCTATCTAGTAGACTCATGCGGTGGAGGCATCAAGGGCAAGTAGTAGTTCAGGTTGACAAAGATCTTGATGAGGTCATTAATGCTTTAAGTAACAAATATCGTCAATTTGAGATTCCTTAGCTTCCAGTTTATTTATATTACCCTAGACAAAGAGGAAATGATTGTGTAAAAAATTGATTCTTTTTTTTTTTTTTTTT